>NC_085028.1:14280015-14323389 GCF_963692335.1 Osmerus eperlanus
CTGTCTTCTCTCCCTCCTCCCTACGCCGCTCATTCACTCTCTTTCTCTTCTCCTGTGGTTTCTTGTCCTTTCAGTATGACTGTCTCACTCCCTCAGCCAGACAGTCAGCCAGTCAGCCAGCCAGCCAGCCAGCCAGTCAGCAGTGCAGGTGTGTGTATGTTACTGTGGTCTGCTAAAGGGAAGCTGCTTATCTGAGAAGTGTCTGAACTAATGGAGAGGAAACCGTCTGTCTGGCTGCCCTGGCTGATGCTGTCACTTAGTCTAGTGTCAGTTAGAGGGCACACACACACACACACACATGCATACACACATTACACAGCTTCACAACAGGTGTGAAGTCAGTCAAAGAGTTTTCACCCTCTGTACAAGCCTGTGTGTGTGTGTGTGTGTCTGTATGTGTGTGTGTGTGTGTGTGTGTGTAGGAGTGAATGCACATGTAAGTGTGTTGAGTGTTAATCAGATGACCTGGGTTCAGACCAAACAGCAGGGCTTGAACCCGTGTGCTTTCAACAACAGAGGATGGACGTCTGACCTCCATCCCACACACCGGCCCGCTTGGCAGGACACAGCGATTTATATTTATTATTTAATTTCGTTTTTTTTTTTTCTCCACTTTAATTTAAACTTTATTTCCTCTGTGAGTCTGGGGTCTGGGCATTTCTACATAAATGAACCACGTTCTCAGAAAACAGAGGGAAGGGGGAGAAAAGAAAAAGAGAGAAAGCCCAGGCTGTCTCTTGGGTGCCCTTCTTGCCATCCTATTTCCTATGCATCTGGTCTGTGTTTGTGTGGGGAGGGAGAGGGGGGGGGAGGGAAGGGGGGGAGGGAAGGGGGGGAGGGAAGGGGGGCCGTCTGGGGCCGATTAATAACCAGTGATTTATAGGAACTTTTATAGAATAATACAATAAAATGTGTGCGTACGTGTGTGTGTGAGCGCGACTGTGTGTGTGTGTGTGAGTGCGGCTGTATGTGTGCGCTCGCCTGGGCTAGAGTGAACACAATGCTTTTTCTAATTCCGGGGAATCAAAAACAAATTATCGAGAAAGAAAAGAGAGCATGCTCAGGGTAGATTGGGCACAGATGGAGAGGAAATAAAACGAGAGAGGAGGAGTGGAGGAGAGGGGAACCGGGAGGGAACAGAGGTACCCAAGAGAGGGAGAGAGTGAGGAGGGCAGGATAGAGGGAAGATGATAGAGGGGAGGAAGGAGGGATGGAGGGAGGGAGGGGGGGTGAAGTATGGCGAGAGGGCAGAGAAGAGAGGGGGTGACTGAGAGGACAGGGGTGCAGTGGGGAGAGGAGGAAGAGAGGAGAGTGGGAGGAAAGAGATCAGGGGAGTTCCCATGCCCTGTGCAGAGGAAATGGGAGAGAGACTGAGTGTGTATCCACAGTATGAGAGTGTGTAAGAGAGCAGACATTAGTGCGTGGTTGTGCGTGTATTTGTGTGTGTGTGTGTGTGTGTCTGTGTGGGAGTGTGTGTGTGTGTGTGTGTGTTGGAAGGTGGGTCTAGTTATGGAGGTTATCCAGGAGGTGCGGATGGGGCTGTGTGTGTATGTAAGTGTGTGTGTGTGTGTGTGTCTAGCAAGGTGTGGAGTATGTCTTTGGCAGGGTTTTTAGTTACAGGTCTGACAAGGCCCAAGAGAGGAGCTAGCTAGCCAGAGATAAGCACTTCTCTATATGAATGACTTCCTGTCTCCATGGTCTGGACTGTGGCATCTGTCAGAGGGAGAGAGAGAGAGAGAGAGAGAGAGAGAGAGAGAGAGAGAGAGAGAGAGAGAGCAGCTCTCTGTCGTTCTAGCCCTCTTCTCCCCTCGTTCATCCCTGCCCCCTCGACCTGTTGCCCAATTCAGGAGGAGTCCCACCATCTCTCCCCCTGGCTGGTTGCACAGGCTAATCTCTTCTTTTGTTCCCTCCTCCATCTCTTTGCTCCATCTCTCCATCCATCCCAGGGCACTGCCACCCACACATCCGTTCTAGGTTGGGGGGGGGGGGGGTAGAGGGATGGAGGAAGGGAGGGAGGTTATTGGCAAAGCAGCAGAAAGGCCTTTTGCTGGAAACTCCATCAGTGGGTGAATCATTTTCAGCTGAACCCAGTCGCCCTGGCAACTTCCTCTGGCCTTCTCCCTGGCTTCTCTTTTTCTTAGCTGTCTCATCTAAAACCAGACAATCTCTTCAGACGGAGCGAACGTTATATTGACAGAAACAGTTGCAGGTTGATATGCACACAAAAAATGGAAGCGCTGCTTTAATCCGAGCTCTGCTAACACGGTTTCAGAATGACAATCATTTCACTTTCAAAGTCTCTCTGACGTAAAAAGAAAACGATTGCACCTCAGGTTCTCTATTTCCCACACTCCCATCTCTCTCCCAGTTCAGGAGGTCCCTGGTATATCATATTCCAACACAAAGATCTTCACCAGACATGACAACACTAGCAAGTAAGGATACAGACCCCACTGGAATAACAGGTTCTCATGTATGTTACTGGCCTATAAGATGTGTGTGTGTGAATGTGTGTGTGTATGTGTGTGTGTGAATGTGTGTGTGTGTGAGAGAGAGAGAGAGAGAGAGAGAGAGAGAGAGAGAGAGAGAGGAGAGAGAGAGAGAGAGAGAGAGAGAGAGAGAGAGAGAGTGTGAGAGAGAGAGAGAGAGAGAGAGAGAGAGAGAGAGAGAGAGAGAGAGAGAGAGAGAGAGAGAAGGAAGGAAGGAGGGAGAAAGAAAGAGAGAGAGAGAGAAACAGAAACTATGACTTTCCGTTCACAGGTGGCGTGTGACTAACGGATGCTGACTGGTACGTGCACCATGCTGGGAGAGTACGTGCCGACCTAACCGTGTGTGTGTGTGTGTGTGTGTGTGTGAGAGAGAGAGATAGAGATAGAATGATTGTGATCTCTAGTTGGGCTGCACAGGGCGTACGTGTGACCACACCAAAGTGAGCATGCTTGCCATGAAGAGGGAGAGAAAGAAAGAGATAGAGGTCGAGAGAGAAAGGAAGAGAAGAGAGAGAGCGAAAGGCTGTAGACGCCATGCGCCTGCAAGGAGTGTGGGTACACACACACACACACACACACACACAAAGCCACACATCCACAAGTTTCACTTCTGCCTTGTGTGGCAGCACTCTCGAAACCTGCTATACCAGGGTGAAGGTTCACACACAGGTCAAGACAGACACACAGACACAGAGAGGAAAAACACATAAAACATCCTCCTGAAATAGAAAGATCTAAAGACCAACCTTATAATAAGACCTACTTACTGTTTATATATATCGACAAGACACTGATCTTGTTTAATCACAATCACTGAGATTGTGAGTGGCAGAGACAGAGAAGGGCAGACTCCATGGGCTCTAAACTGGAGCCTCTGAGAGGCTGAGAGACCGTAAGGGGACAGTGTGACACGGGGACTTGAAGAGATGTGTGTCTGCGTGGGAATGGGGACCATGAAGCATTTCTAAAAGAGCCTTTATAGAAAAAAGAGGAACATGACCCCTGGGAATAGGCCATGTACATGTTGCCTGGTAGTCGACATGGGGCAATCATGGCCTTAGGAGAAACGTCACCAAACTGATTCGTATTAGTCAGTGTGACACACAGTGCTGTGTGATGAGATGGACAGGTGGGCACACACTCCTCTCTGAGCACACACACACGCCTACATAGTGTGTGTGTCTGTGTCTGTGTGAGTGTGTGTGTGTGTGTCTGTGTGTGTGTGTGTGTGTGTGTGTGTGTGTGCTCCCAGGGTGTATGTGTTTGTGTTCTGCATGGGTGATGGAGTGTGTGAGTGTCAGCAGGGGTGATAGCAGAAGTGGTCACGGTGAAGGGACGAGGATACGTGTGTGTGAGGGGGGGGGAGGTTCTCATGGCCTCTTAGCCCCCCTCTAGCCCCTGTTCCTGCTTTCTGATTGGCCAAGCGCAGACAGCAGACACTCATCTCCTCCAACGAGGGGGGGAGAGAGACAGAGGAAAAGACAGAGAGAGAGAGGGGGAGAGAGAGACACACAGAGAGAGAGAAAGCCAGAGAGAGAGAGAGTGGGAGAGAGCTACATAAATAGAGAGGAAGGAAGGAAGGAAGGTGAGAAGTCAAAGACAAGTCAGACGTATGTGTGTTCTAGTGAGCCTTCAGCAGCCAAGAGAAGTCAGAGAGATGCATCCCTGACACAGGAGTAGCCTGCCCTCTGCTGGTCACACATGCACACTTCAGCCAGGAGGGATTCTCACGTCTGACTGCAGAGAGGAAGAGGCCCCTTGGGGACAGTTACAAATACGCATGTACGTGGTTGTGAAGCAGAAGTAGCGACCCAAAAGAGACGTGTCCATTGCTGATAGCACACGCACTGTCTACGTTTCCACAGCTAAATCAGTAAAAGGAAGAAATGTATCTGACATACTGAGACAAGATGGATCGTGACACTGCAAAAAAATAACCATATCTCTAGCTATAAGTACCAATGTCAACTCATTTCCAAGCAACTTCTGCACAAAAGGTATGCTGAACTCAAGGGAGGGGGAAGGATTTGTGTAGTTCCTTCTTCAAAACCCGGATTATTCACAGATCAATCAGCTCAGACACATTTCCTCCCAGCCCTCCAAAGCCCACAGCTTGAACCAGACTACAGGAACGCTGGAACGATACCAATGTAAAACAACCCACAGTGTTGGAGCTAATGGCTCCGGAGGGCAGGATTCCATGCTAAGTGTCTGAGAGACCTGTAGTCAGGCCCATTAGTCTGTGCTGTATGGGGATGTAGTCTTTAATATGCGGGCCCGTATACACAGATGGAAGCGTGGCACTGGTCCTGAACGGGCAGGATTAAACGAGCGTTTACACAGTAGCCTGTCCTGGGCTGCCGTTAATCACCTTCAGTATCAACACAAGATAAGAGTGCTTCCATATATTATACACACTGTCTGGAAGGTGTATATAGAAGTTTTAGTGTAGCAGCCGGGTTGTTTATGCCATGGGCACCTGCTAATCTTCTGCGCTGGGCTGACTGATCAGTGCCCTCACACACACACACGGACATTCACAACCAGCAAGAACACTGGGTGAAAAAGTGATCACGTCACAACCCCTTCTCCCCCCCCCCGCACAAACACATCCACACCCACCCACTTACAAAACTCCACACAAACGCACGTCACCCCCCCCCCCCCCCGACCCCCTCCACCGCCACCCTCGCACACACACCCACACCCACCCACAGAGCATACTCAGAATAATTCATGGGCCTGCCCGTGTCCACCTCACACATTCTGAGAAGCGTGGCGGCCTTGCCTTTGTGAGAGCGCCGCTCCTGCGTGCGTGTTTGCGAGAGTGCTGACGAGAGGAGGTTACCATGGCAACTGCCGTGAGCAGCTATCTCCTCTCCCTGCCCATAGATATCGTCTCTCGCTCTTTTTCTCCTTCTCTCTCTCTCTCTCTCTCTCTCTATCTCCCTATCTCCCTATCGGTTTATTGCTCTCAAATGTGTTTGTGTGTGTAGGTGTGTGTGTTGACCACAAGCACATTCAGTCTGTGCCCTAATTTCTCAGAACGTTAGGAAATTAATGAATTTCAGACTTCTGATATACATTTCAATAGGGCAGTCTCTTGTTAACATGCTCTTAGAAGAATGAAAGCCACCTGCCAGTTTGTTGAACAGAGAACAAATGCAACCTTGGTGAGAGACACAACCATCACCCTGACAGTGGGAGAGGTCAGGTTCCCACGAAACTGTCTCCTCTGCCCTCTATGACAGGTGGAACACCACTAAAAGGGTTCACATCTGTATTTCCTCCAACACACACACACACACAGAGCACAGGTTGTGGTTAGGGCTGAGGTAAATGCACACCTCAAGAACAGCCCCTTTGTCACAATCCCCTGGTGAGAAACAGAAATGAAGAGTTAAAACCAGACAATGCATGTACACACACACACACACACAGACACACGTACGTACGTACATACACACACTCACAGCAAACAAAAAAGTACAAATGGACACAAATAAACACACACACACAGAAACGCATAGAAACATTCTGAACACTATGCAGTAAACCACAGCCACTAACACACACACACAAACACAAGCATTAGAATCTCCCCTCTCTTTATTTCCTAAGAAGGCCAAGTCTAGCTCCTGTTCCAGTCTGGGTGTTATGTATGTGTACAGGTGCAGCATTGGAATGACTCAGTCCAGTGAATCATGCGTTTCCAGCATCAGATAGCTGCAGCAGACAGGCTCATGTTGAAAGGCTGGATTCTGGAGCCTCCAAGCTCTCGCCCTGGCTCTACTACAGCTGGCTAGACCCTCTCCACCCCCAGCCCGTCACTTCCAGGCCTATAATGCTGGAAACGCAGAGGCCGCAGGGGTATGGATCACTGTTTTCTCCTGCAGGGTAACTAGTGGTTACAGTAAGTAGTAGCTGGTGCATGTGCATTGCATGCTCTGAAAGGTAGACTGTTCTTTTTAACAGTTGTGTTGGTGAGTTTGAGGGTCTCTCTCTGTGTGTGTGTGTGTGTGTGTGTGTGTGTGTGTGTGTGTGTGTGTGTGTGCTCCTCAGGTCATCGTAAGCAAGGAATAGGAACAGAAGAAAAAAAAACTGGAAACATTTCTTGCCTCAAACTTCTGCCACAATGGTTGGCAGACCAAAAAATGAAGTGGTGCCCAGTGGTAGTAGAGAGCTGCATCTATGTGCATTGGTGTGGGGGTGTGTGTGTGTCAGGGGCGGTTCTACACAGGGGCCTACAGGGGCCAGTGCCCCTGTCAAAATGTCCCTGGCCCCCCCTGTGGCCCCCCTGAGCTGACTGAATTTCTTTTTTTTCTTCTTCTAGTAGTCATCATGAAACGAGGAAGGGACATTGCAGCCTTTTTTGCCCCAGTAAATAAAAACGTGAGAGACACATCTCAAGGTATTGAGAGAGCTGAGGAGCTGGAAGAGGGAGAGCCAGAGCCGTTTGTATGATTTGAATGTAAAGCTAAGTATCTAATGTTTAAATATCATTTGTTTCCGTTTTTTAATGTGCCCCTCTGATTAAACACTGGCCCCACCTTGGACCCCCCAGTAAAATGTGTCTAGAATCGCCACTGGTGTGTGTGTGTGTTGTACTGTTTCTAAGAGTTCTGAGACCTGGGTGTTTTTACTCGTCCGCCAAGTATTTTGAGCATTTAGAACAAATAGCTAACCACAGCAGAGGCAGACGCAGGTCTTCCTGGTGTTTGCAGAGATAAGAGCGTGCACAGGAACAGACAGAGATGCCATGAAGCAGCCCCCCCCCTTCTCAGTGCTCTGATCCACCCTGAGATAGCAGAGCACCAGGTCAAGGGGCGGGATGCAGAGCTTCACGTCCACAGACCCTAAAAATACCTGGCAGATCCAGACATAGACCCAGACACAGAATAACTTCATACACACACATACAAATAGCTGATTTCATGAGAAATTGTGCTTTGGACAACTGATTGGATGTTCAGAGGTAGAATGTTTTTTTCTTGGTTCCTTCTTGGGTGTGATGAAGTGAGTGAGTGCGTGAGTGTTTGTGTGAGAGAGAGAGAGAGAGTTAGATGGAAACTATCTGGGATTGTCAGAGGACCTCAACAAACTGAACACTGCCCAACCATCTGCTATAGTCATTAATGCTCATCCAGATACAATTAATTTTACTAAAGAGCACTCTTATTGGATTGAAAATCCAGCTTGTCCTGTCCTGCACTGTTAATAGCTGATCAGAAACAGTGCTCATACATATCTAAAAAAAAATACTCATTTTTAAAGAGTATGCATGACCAACATTTCCAATCATCATCAGCAAAACCCTGTAATGTAAACAGATTTCATCAGCATGAAACGATATCGCAATAGTCTCGTTCTGCTAGCAGAGTTCTTCTGTGGTGGTGTGATAGAAGAAGATGCTGCTGCTGTTTATAGATCATATCATTTTGGCTGCATGCGTTCATATATCTTCATGAGGAGGACTGTGACATTTACTGCAGGAAGGAGGCCCGTCGAAGGGTTCGAAGGCATGGCAAGAGCACTGGGACTGAGGCCCAGGCCAGGTCATCTGGAACCAGGACTAGAACCAGACTAGGACCCAGACTAGGGCCAGGAATGGAACTGAGACTGAAACTAGGGCAAGGACCAGGAATGAAACCAGGAATTGAACCAGGAGTAGGATAAGGACTAGAACCAGGACTGGGAGAATTTGGCCCCTGGGCAAATTCAACAGCGCAGGCTCCTGCTTTGAGACACACACACACACACACGCACACACGCAGGCTCTCTGAACCCTGAGGATCTGTGCAAAATCCGCATGGCAAAATCTGCATGGCGTTTGGCGTGCGCACACACTCACATGCAGAGAAAGACATGGACACACATCTTTTCTGTGCGAATATATGTATGGGTACATCTTGGAACCTACTTTTAGCTTCCTCACTTGACATAAACTGAGACGTGTCAAGAATGAGTTACACTTGCGGTGAGCACTGTCCCGGCCCGTAATGAGGCACACAACATCCAAAACCACTGATCTACTTCTGCTTTTAATTACTCTTGGCCGAGGCAGGTACGCCCTCCGACTCCCCCCCCCCCCCCCCCCCCGCCCCCCCATGACAGAGCGAAGCTGCTCTCGCCCTCCAGCGCGGCAGCCTGCTAACCACACACCAGACATGGCCACTTCTGCTAACGCTGCTGGGACAAAAGGTCTCTTTCATATACAAGCTCCAATACCTACTTTCAGTTCAGCCTGCTTCCTCTCTGAGCTAAGTATATTACTGTGAGAAACTCAACATTGGATTAAGCTGAACTCACAAGGCCGGTCATCAGTATGCCAGGACAGACTGGTATTCAGCACTGGGTCCTCTTCGTGCCAGACAACTAACTAGAGAATACTTGGCACGCGTTTTCACTTCATCAGGGCTGTTTTTGGTCAAAACAATGTTGTCATTCAGGAGGGTTACACAGGGTATGTTTTTCATACACTGTCTGTCTCCCCAACAGAATGGGCAAACGGGACGATTGGTTTTAGCAGGGGTTCAGATGACATGAGGAGTACTGATAGACACTCCAGGTGTTTCACTCCTTCCCTCCACCTCTCTCTCTCTCATTCGCGCGCTCTCTCATTCGCGCTCTCTCTCATTCGCGCTCTCTCTCATTCGCGCTCTCTCTCATTCGCGCTCTCTCATTCGCGCTCTCTCTCATTCGCGCTCTCTCTCATTCGCGCTCTCTCTCATTCGCGCTCTCTCTCTCTGCCTCTCAGCTGAAGTGAAACTGGTCACACAGAGGGAAGACACAGCAGAATCCAAAAGCCAAAAGGTCGCGACCCCTGGGTCAGCTGAGTGGCCTAGCGCGTGGGACAGAAAAGCTGGCTCCCCCCACCACCCCCTCCACCACCCCAGTCGCTGGTTCCCTGTCTGCAGGGGAAGCAGGACAGTGCCAGGGTGCAGCTTTATGGGCTGGTCTCGACCACGCTCACCACATTCCCACCGGCCTCCTGCCTGCGGACGTGACTCTGGCCACGCAGCGCTCGCCAAACCACGGGGTGCACGCAGGCACACACATAGCCGGATGTGCGCACATCCACACACACACACACACACACATACACGTATGCAAAGGCACATGCTGTAGTGTACACACACACACATGCTAGTGCATGTACGTACACACATTTTTGTCAGTCAGACGGGTCAGAGCGCTTGTGGCCGTTACCTTCGGGTCCATCTGTAGATCGTGAGGTGAGCGTTCTCATCTCAAGCATACCAACAAAATCACACTCATTTCCTCATCCCGACTGGCACAGACTGGAAATGTACAAAGAGTGACTCATCGTTCTTGATATAGTGATAAATGTTTGTCGTTTCCCACTCAGACATGGCACTAATGTAGCAATGTTGTGTTACACCATTAGATGACTCAACAGTCCGGGTACTTGTTCTCTCCTGCAGCATACAGAGAACTGGCCGTCTGAGTGGACTGTGCATGTATTTTGTGTAAATAGAGAGAACTGTTTGTACAATAATGGTAGATTTCAGTAGTAGTTTTGGAACTCAGTTCTTACGTGGAACTTAACTGGAACTGTAAAGAAGAAAATCAAAGTGAAACTTTTTCTGTGGGTTTTACCAGTAGAAAGGGGAATTGTATGCAGCATTACTTTTCCTTTTAAAGTGTGAACTGGACATAAACTGCCCCTCCACCACCACCACCACACACAAACTCACTCTCTCTCTCTCTCTTTATCTCTGCTCCCTAACCACCCCCCCTTCTGCCTACCAATCTCATTCCAACTCCTCTGGCTTGGAACGGAACTCCGGATCAACCAAACATTGACCCGTCACTGGTGGCCGAACCTCCGGGTTCTGACCCACGCCGCAGAGCGTCCTCTCCCCGTCTTAAACCACCCGAGGATTTACGACGGAGGGATGGGAGGAATTCTAGTGGCCGTTCCTAAACGACATGCAGACAAAGGAGGATTGTGAGAGGCGTGGACACAAGGGGGACGGAGGGTGCATCATATACAATACTCCCTGTGTCTGTGCCCCTGTTCACACCACCTGGGATCTACCTCAGTGGACGACGGCAGTGTACCAGGAGTCCCGATGTTAGGACACACAGTTGGAGTTTTAGAGTGTTGGAGGAGTGTGTTGGCATATCCTGCATGAGGCTGACCAGAGGAGGGATCCACATCCAGGTCTTGTGGTGAGAAGTGGGCCTCAGCCAGTAAGCAGTGGTCTGGATCAGAATCCCTCCCAGTGCTCTCCTATCGCAAGCCTCGCACGATGTTACCATGGTAATTGAAAGGAGCCACCATCGTAAAGAGTACTGTCACAACAGAAATGTCTGATGGTCACAATTTCAACACGTGGGCAAATTCAGTGATTCACTGACAAGGAAGAGTGCCGTTTATAAAACCTCAAGAACAATGGAAAAACCTAAGGTTTTGAGTCAGTGTCCATTGTTGCTGTTGAAAACAGGAAACAAGTGACGATTGACAAAGTTTAATTTCGTTCTCAGGGCTGTAATTGTACCGAACTAAGTTTACCTACCAACTGATCATGATAATCCGTGTTTTGTGCAGTTAACAAGGTTGCCAATTGTAACCTTTTGTCCTCAAAGACTGGAGACGCGAGCCCAGCTCTGAGTCATGGCGGAGTGGCGTGGTTGGGAGTCGTGAGGCCAGGTCGTGAGGGTACAGAATAAATGAGTAATTAAGAGAAGAACTTGTTTTGGTATGTTTTCTGTGGTGAATCACTGACACAAGTGGTATAAGTGAAAGGCTCTGTATGAAATATCTGCATTTTTTCAGCACATCCCTGAGTAATTGAAGGGGATGTTTTTTGCATTCCCAAGTCAGGGGTTTTGTCATGTTTGTTGCGTAATGATACTAAATACTTATCTAGGTCAAATTATTCATTATTAATGACTACGTTTCTATCATTTTAATCTTTAGAAATATTTCTCAAGCATGTGAACTCGCACAGCTAATTTTCACCCAAGAGCAACACTGACACCTATTGGTGAAATCAGGGAACTTCACATCCACTGGGCAGACAAAGCTTGGCGGTCAACACCATGATGTGTTTAACATAAACACAATTCAGTAGTGGCACATCCTAAACAAAGCATTCTTTCTATGTGAGTATAACATACACAGAGAGGGTAAATGTTTTTGTGACGGGCGCAAATTGACTTGGGCTGCAGGTTTCTGAAGTCAAGCCAAGCTTCCTGTAATGTTTGATGTCGACGAGACGATCTTGATGGGAGAGCAGCACCTGTTCATGATGAGCTCGTGTGATAAGCAGGGCCACAAGATCACAGCACCGACATGGAGGCGGTCAAGACACAAGAAGACCTCGTCCACGTCTTATAACGTGGGCTCTCGTCCCCGTTTCTCAAGGTTAGCCAGGGGAGATAATACAGAGATGTGTGAGCGTGTGTTTGTGCGTGTGGGGGAGGAGGAGGAGGGGGGGGGGGGTGAGTCATCTCGATGAGTCATGTGCAGTGTGTGTGGACAGTGAGCGGAGGGGGGAGCTGGAGGGGGGGGGACCCGAGTGGACTGCTGGGAGGAAGCATACAGAGAAGACAGGAGAGGGTATGGGAGCCTGGAAAGGACCAACTACACAGGTCCAACTACACAGGACCAACTACACAGGTCCAACTACACAGGACCAACTACACAGGACCAACTACACAGGTCCAACTACACGACCAACTACAAGACCAACTACACAGGTCCAGCTACAAGACCAACTACAAGACCAACTACACAGGTCCAACTACACAGGTCCAACTACACAGGACCAACTACACAGGTCCAACTACAAGACCAACTACACAGGTCCAACTACACAGGTCCAACTACACAGGTCCAACTACAAGACCAACTACACAGGTCCAACTACACAGGTCCAACTACAAGACCAACTACAAGACCAACTACACAGTTCCAACTACAAGACCAACTACACAGGTCCAACTAAACAGGGCCAACTACACAGGTCCAACTACACAGGTCCAACTACAAGACCAACTACAAGACCAACTACACAGGTCCAACTACACAGGACCAACTACACAGGACCAACTACACAGGTCCAACTACACAGGTCCAACTACACAGGACCAACTACACAGGTCCAACTACACAGGTCCAACTACACAGGACCAACTACACAGGACCAACTACACAGGTCCAACTACAAGACCAACTACACAGGTCCAAATACACAGGTCCAACTACAAGACCAACTACACAGGTCCAACTACACAGGTCCAACTACACAGGTCCAACTACAAGACCAACTACAAGACCAACTACACAGTTCCAACTACAAGACCAACTACACAGTTCCAACTACAAGACCAACTACACAGGTCCAACTACAAGACCAACTACACAGGTCCAACTACACAGAACCAACTACACAGGTCCAACTACACAGGACCAACTACACAGGTCCAACTACACAGGACCAACTACACGGGTCCAACTACACGGGTCCAACTACACAGGACCAACTACACAGGACCAACTACACAGGTCCAACTACACAGGACCAACTACACAGGACCAACTACACAGGTCCAACTACACAGGACCAACTACACAGGTCCAACTACACAGGTCCAACTACACAGGACCAACTACAAGACCAACTACACAGGTCCAACTACACAGGTCCAACTACACAGGTCCAACTACACAGGTCCAACTACAAGACCAACTACAAGACCAACTACAAGACCAACTACACAGGTCCAACTACAAGACCAACTACACAGGTCCAACTACACAGGTCCAACTACACAGGACCAACTACACAGGTCCAACTACACAGGTCCAACTACACAGGTCCAACTACACAGGACCAACTACACAGGTCCAACTACACAGGTCCAACTAAACAGGACCAACTACACAGGTCCAACTACAAGACCAACTACACAGGTCCAACTACACAGGTCCAACTACACGACCAACTACACAGGTCCAACTACAAGACCAACTACACAGGTCCAACTACACAGGTCCAACTACACAGGTCCAACTACACAGGACCAACTACACAGGTCCAACTACACAGGTCCAACTACACAGGACCAACTACACAGGTCCAACTACAAGACCAACTACACAGGTCCAACTACACAGGTCCAACTACAAGACCAACTACACAGGTCCAACTACACAGGTCCAACTACAAGACCAACTACACAGTTCCAACTACAAGACCAACTACACAGGTCCAACTACAAGACCAACTACACAGGTCCAACTACACAGGACCAACTACACAGGTCCAACTACACAGGACCAACTACACGGGTCCAACTACACGGGTCCAACTACACAGGTCCAACTACACAGGACCAACTACACAGGACCAACTACACAGGTCCAACTACACAGGACCAACTACACAGGACCAACTACACAGGTCCAACTACACAGGACCAACTACACAGGTCCAACTACACAGGTCCAACTACACAGGTCCAACTACAAGACCAACTACACAGGTCCAACTACACAGGTCCAACTACACAGGTCCAACTACAAGACCAACTACAAGACCAACTACAAGACCAACTACACAGGTACAACTACACAGGACCAACTACACAGGTCCAACTACACAGGTCCAACTACACAGGACCAACTACACAGGTCCAACTACACAGGTCCAACTACACAGGTCCAACTACACAGGACCAACTACACAGGTCCAACTACACAGGTCCAACTACACAGGACCAACTACACAGGTCCAACTACAAGACCAACTACACAGGTCCAACTACACAGGTCCAACTACACGACCAACTACACAGGTCCAACTACAAGACCAACTACACAGGTCCAACTACACAGGTCCAACTACAAGACCAACTACACAGTTCCAACTACAAGACCAACTACACAGGTCCAACTACACAGGTCCAACTACACAGGTCCAACTACAAGACCAACTACACAGGTCCAACTACACAGGTCCAACTACACAGGTCCAACTACAAGACCAACTACACAGTTCCAACTACAAGACCAACTACACAGTTCCAACTACAAGACCAACTACACAGTTCCAACTACAAGACCAACTACACAGTTCCAACTACAAGACCAACTACACAGTTCAACTGGCGCAACAGTTTCTAAGAACACAACATCTTTGACACATAGACGTTTTATATTCGGGAACATTTCACTGCAAGTGTTCCTCCTTTTAAATGCATTAGTATTATTCAGGGCAGTCCACAAAGGGTTTCCTCTGTGGAAGTCGCTTTGGATAAAAGCGTCTGCTAAATGCATAAATGTAAATGTTTCAACCAATAATTTAAACAAACTTGTCTGCACCTCAAAAGCTTAGTATAAGATATTTACTGTCAGCAGGGCCACTACAGTTCATATAAAAGAAACACTAAATTATTTTATAACTGGAGCTTAAAAGAGGAAGTCATAGCCACAATTTAAAAATGGAAAAGACTGGTTTAAATCTGTTGTATGCTTCCGTAGTGTTGGAAAGTTGACAGAGTTGATAAAATAAATGCTCATTGCTTGTATTCCTCTGGACTTACTGTGTAATATTGCATTTCATTCAGGGCTGATCCCATTCCACCGCCCTCCCCTCTCTCCATCTCTCCTTTCCCCTAGAGAAGAGGTGCACATGAAAGGCTGACGTATTTCCCTGATGCTGCCTCCTCTCTCTCCATCTCCCCCCCCCCCCTCAATCACTCTCTTTCTACACCCTGCCTCTCATACATTAATGATAGGGAGAATGGTTCATCATTTCTGCTACCCCCCCCCCTCCCCCCAAACATGGCGTGCACGGAAATAATATAAAGTTAGTGGAGATCTAACACTGTTGACGGGCAGTTTGTGAACACTCGGCCTTCACCGATTGGAGCACACTTTTCAGATCGTCAGCTGAGTCACACAAATATTATTCTCCAAATGTGGCCTGTCTCTTCATTAGTCACGGAAAGGTGCCTCTACTTTTGAGTGGAAAACCTTTTACAGAACCAGTAACCAACCTACCTACGCAGATCTTTGTGGTACGTTGGCAGTCTGTCCGTGCTGATTATATGACTCAACAAGACGCAGCAGAGAGACTTGGACAGATACTGGGAGAAGCCAGGCTTGGAGGAGTGAGTTGGGGGGATGACAGATGAGACAGCTGGCTGTTCTGCACCACACCTGCACCCCCAGAAGAAGCCTTCCCGTCCTGCAGCAATCACGCTTCATTCAGGTGATCCTCGCTAATTAATTCTCAACCACTAACATTGGCTTCCCGCAGCGGGAAAGGAGGGGTGGGGGTCACCCACAGGGGAAGCACTGATGAAAGATTCATGAGGGCTGCTGTTATTAGCATGAGGCGGGGGCTTTATGTCAATGGAAAACACTGGGGGTATCTTCTCAAAAGAACAATGGATTAGCACGATGCTATAACACCTTAAAATCAACACGGGGGGGGGGGGGGTTGTGTGTCTGGAGATTGGGTCTTGAATGACTGCCAATGCAAGGCTTCAGTGCAGGTAAAACCTATGGAGGAGCTCAGGAGATTGGAGGTGTGTGTGTGTGTCAGAGAGAGAAAGCAGAGACAGAGAGAGGAGAGAAGCAGAGCAGAATACTGATGACTGTGTGCAGTGCTGTATGAGAGAGTCTTTGGGTAAAGGAGACCTGCAGGAGAATGTTAAGTTATGAAGGATCTCTCTCACTCTAAGAGATGACATCCATTTCATCAGTACCAGGGAGGGATGGACAGAACCAGGGGGAATGGGAGAGAGCAGGAGAGAGACGGGGAGAAAGGGAGGGAGAGAAAGAGAGAGGTAGGATTCACTCGTGCTCCAGAATAAATATGACACTAGGGATTGGTTGGTTAACAAGTGTTTCTAACCCCGGGACGTCAAGGAGGCATCCCTACTCTCTCCCTCTGTCTTTCACTCTCTCTTTCTCTCTCTCTCACACACGCGCGCTCTCTTTGTCTCTAACTGCCTTGCTCAACCCATCTCTGTTTCTCTCTCGCTCCGTCTTTCACTCCATCTTGCGCTTTCTCTGTCTCTTTCTGCCTCTCTCTCCCTGCCTCTCTCTCTCTCTTTCTCTCTGAGAGATGGATCCAATTGTTGCTGCATTGGAGATTTGGGTGTTCCGAGAAAGGGGGTGGAAGGGTGTGTGTGTGGAGGGGGGCTGACTAGATAAGACCTGCAGTCAGAAAGAGGGGGAGTCGGTGAGTTGTGAAAAGAGAGGGGGAATCAACAAATAGGGCCTAAGGGTGAGTGAGGGGGGGGGGGGGCAGGGGGGGGGCACCCTGGGTCCCAGTGATGTGGATCCTTTTCATGCTTAATTCATAATCCCCACAAGATCTCATGGATGAGGCCATCAGGAAGAGCCTGTTTACGAGTAAGAAGAAATCACTGACCACGGCTACCTTTGATATTGTATAAGTTATTAATGACGGCCTTGTTAGTCTTTCAGCACTGGCGCTGGAGAGTCTTGGGTTCGTCTTCCAGAGCAGCCTCGGTGTAGCCCTGGGAGGGTGGAGAAGCAAGCTGTAATGAGGGTGGAGTGGCAGGCTGTAATGGGGGTGGGAAACGGGGAACACGGTAAATGGGTCAAGGGGAAACCAAAGAGGAGACCAGTGGGCATCAGGAGCCACGAGGATTGAAATATCCAACAGATGACCAAACAGTATCCACTGGGAGAAGCAACTGCCTTTTCTTGTGGTTGGGGGATAGGGGACGAATAGAGACTCGAAACTGAATGATGTGTCACAAAATGAAGGGTTCAGATCACTCTGGCTTATGCAAAGCACCGGAAAGCACATCAAAACCAACATTGTTGTTTGGCTAAATATCTTGGCTGTAAATAATTAATCATCATTTCCATCTCAGATGGCAACAAAAAAAGCACTTTCGAGTCTCAGAAGGAACATCCGACTGTCCTGGGGTATGATTACCTAGCAGCGGGGCAGGGGGACCAGGACGGAGTCAACCCTGTGACTTTACACTGCCTCGCCTTGACGAAACTCCCCCGGAGCTGCTTATCTAACTTCCTGTGTCACATAGATGCACTAAAGCCACCGCTAATGTCCTGCTGTAATGGTGTTGGACCCTGTCACCCCCCCACCCCCACTCCTAGACCAGCTACCCCCAACCGCCATCCCCCTTCAGTGACACTTCATACCTTCATTACTAGTGATTCATCTGGCTCTGCCTCCAGACGGCTCACTCTCACCTACCAAGGCACAGCTGCAGCAGCAGACAGTCAAGTGAAGAAAATGTCTGTGTTAGATGTACGGAGAGAGACAGAATGAGAGGTAGAAAAAAAACAGATATACAAGATTGTGTGCGCAGGAGAAGATGAAGACACAGAGAAACTGTATTTGTTGATCGATAAACAATGACGGCACTATCAGAGGATGTTAACTGAACGCTGTCGCAGTTAAGAGTGACACATCAGAAGAAAATATCAACAACAGTAAATGGTCAGGTAAAAAAAGGTGTTTTTGAGTGGGCTGATCAGTGGGTGTTTGTGTGTGTGTGTCTATGTGTGTGTGCCTGTGCATAGGAAAGAGTGGGGTGGGGAACGTAGAGGAGAGACAGAGAAACATGCTATGTTCTCGCTAAATCATCTTTTTTTTTGGTCTGACTATTGGTGAATCTGTGATTGATTGATAGGACAGTTTGTAATTGTTGATTAATCAGATATATCATTGTCTCCTAATCAACTCAAATGAAACAGCCTTGTGTCTGAGGGTCTGGTGATCTTATAATCCAGAACAAGGACATCAGTCTTTCGTTTCAAACACCTTGTGTTGGACAGTCCAGTCCAATCAGAGCTGTGGATCAGGACTCCACCAGAGCCAACTAGGTGAACTCACCCACTGCAATCAAAGTATTCGATGACTTCACAATCCTTCCATGTCATAGATGTGTCAGTGAGCCAGGTCAGCCCAGTTCTCAGGAGGCTACTGGGTCTCCATGGTCTTCTGCTGCCATCATCAGAGAATGACAGACAAGTGTTTGATCCCACTAATGATTCGTGTTAGATCAATGGCCTGGTGGCCACAAACCCCTCTGTTCATCTGCACACTGGATGACTTGGAAGACCACCAGATTAGGCTAAATGCTGTCGATTGAGCTGTAGCAACTATGTACAAAAATATATATATACTGCATATATATATATATATTGCTGTTATATCGTAATCAGTGGTGTGTTCCGATGTCTGTCTGCCAGCCACACTAAAAGATGAGTAGTGATAGACTGAATTTTGAACACTGTATGTTGGCACGAAGGAAGAAAATTGCCTCATAAACATATCCAAAAACCATAGAAGGTCCCTATCCGCCACCCCCATCCCCCAGAGCTTCCTCTCTTCATCCCCCCTTCCTTTCTTTCCTCTCCTCCCCCTCCCCTCGGCTCTCATCTTCTTCCCTCTCCTAACGGAACCCTAGCGTCCTGTTGACTACATTCTCTCAGTGACGTAGGAGTCCACGTACATCGTCCATGTAGGTGATGCCTTTCAATGAATGAGTCCCCCTCCCCTTCCCATTACTAGCACCACAGGACGTCTATAAGAAGACATCGCCGGGACAGCCCGCCGAATTTCACGAGTAGCCAAGACGCGACGGGCAGCGTATACGCGAGCGAGGATAAAACCGGAGAAAATATGTTTCCTTGCGTTGATGCTCTGAGAACTGGCCAGCCAAGGAACAGGTAGATAACGTTGCTAAAGAGGTTTACTGTAACAAACTAATGTAAGGCTATATGATAAATGTTAACTGTATTAACTCTCATGGAATCGAATATATCGACAGTGCATTAATCTTATGTAGAGATGGGTAAGTTATCGTTTATTAGTTTCATACTAATTTTATGCATGTTCTGGCACCGTTGTAATAGTCTGTTAACCACGTGATGATAAAACGTTAATTTTACCAACTGCTTAATCACAGACTTCTATTCTGTCTCGAATAGTACCTTTTTATTTCCTAGTGCGAGCCATGTCATGGTACTACGGTAGAACAGAGGCTCAAAGTTACTGCAGTGTGAGTCACTTTGGCGCACATGGGCAGTGACAGTTGAGAAAAAGAAGTCTTGGGTGTATGCTAACTGCATGTTAACCCTTCTGCAGAAAACGACATTTATGTCGAGACTCGTCTGCATTGTCTGTGACATATAGTCACACGTTAACAGTTATTATTAGTATTTCCAACATTACCAATCATAACTTTATTGAGATGACTATTGTCATTGTTGTTATCCTATATCTCCAAGTGACATTTATTGAAAATTCGTCAGACCGTGAACATTCTTTTAAGAGAATAATCCTGATGAAAGTCTAATAGGACATGATCCTAACCTGTCCGTTGCTGCCCTTGCGGTTAAATCTTAAATCTTAAAGAGTGTCTGCTAAATGACTAAAATGTAAACCCTACTTGTCTATTCACTGCAAAAACAAGCAGGGGCTCTCCTCATAGTTTGTTGGTTTTTTCTGCTGTCAAAATGACATCGTGACGCGTTCTGAGATTAAGTCAAGTCTGCGTCATCCCTGCGCACATGCACACGACTCCCAATCAGCCACCAGAATGGCTTAAAGAAACAGCACGAGAGGTGCATACGTCCATCAGCTGCATTGCGATCTCGCTCTGCCTGATGTGAGAGCCGTAGATGAGGGGGCTGTGATCACCTGGGGATCTGAATGCCCCGAGGAAAACCCCGCGAAGGCTGCGGCTCTGTATGAATAAGACTGGGATAAACCAACTCTCTTTCTCTGTTACATTTGGCTAACTCCCGCTGTGCATTTGAAATGATACAGCCTTCAGTGAAGAACTACACCTCAACCAGGAAAATAAAGCAGATGTGAAAAGGTGTCCCTTTAATCTTAATTTATGAGAGATATTTGTCCATTTAGGTGACTATTTAATCACACACATTACACCGTCCAAGGTCCTGAAAGTAACGGTATCGTAGTTGAAGTGTAACCTATAGCCGAAGCCCCCCTCATTATCGATACAACATTGATTAACCCGTAAGTTGATTCATAGGTTCTCATTACTCATCAGTTTCTCAACTCTATTCTATAATCAATCTTATAGGCTAGCAGAGGTCAGTCAGTCTCTTTTGTATGGATCGTATCTTTCGCATGGTCTTCTTGAATTGCCTTACACGAGACACGAGCGATACCCGGAAGAAACATCTCATGGATGACAGTTACACCATTTTTTAGGAGGATCCATAGCTTTTGCACTGTTAGTGTCCACATTCTCAACCACGTGTAATCTATTCAAATATACTGTACAACACTAATGGCAGTATTTATGGTTGCTGTAGCCTGGTTGGAAAGTGCAGTTTGTTGGCTTGTGGACTCAGATCAGCACCTTGGACAGCGGCAAAGAGGAGCCCCATTCCGCTTTGCAGACTGTAATCTGAGCATTTTAGTCGGACATAATATTATGACAGATAGATCAAAGACATTACATGTAATATTTTATTATCAAGACAAATATCCAGTTATTCCTGTTGTAAGGAAAGGATGAATGACTGCAGTGAAGTCAGACCTTGTTAAAATTACGTCTATAAACTATTAACACAGCTGCGTGTATCACAATAACTTGATTCGGCTATAAACCAGCGGCAAGGTCACACTTACGACTAGAATAATTAGTCGGTAAACCTCAGTCTGTTGGCGGGAAGAGACAACATTTAGCTTGTACTACACATCCAGCTTTTATATTCAGACTAGGAAGGCCGGTTAGGATGTAAGGCTGTTCTACACCCTGCACTTTCACATCGGACAATTATTACTCAATATACTTTGCATAACCTCACAATGTGACTGGTCCAGATAATCTGAGATAATCTGTATAGAGATCCATCAGACTGGGGCCATGTCCCCGTGCTCGCTGACTGGCTGGCCTGTGTCTTTGTACTCCTGTTCACAGTTCTCTGACTCTTACAGCCTCAGCGACTCAAATGTAGCATGTGGAGCAGTGCATCATCATGTTGTAGAACGCCATGACAAAGTAACAGCTTTGTTGTACCTCTCTCTCACATGAATCTATATAGTTTGATGTATTATTAACTTCGCAATCGTTATTCCAGTCTTTCATTTTTCTTCCGTTATCAAGTGTTCTTGAGATGGTGAATAATGTCTGTTTTAATGTTTGCCTCGACCACACCGCGTTCTTGTACAAATCTCCTCATGACAGTCAGTGCATCATTACCTTGGCTCTAGACTGCTTACTGCTAACACTCTTGTACAGTACAGTAACAGTCTACAGTCATGGCTACTGATGCCTGGCAAGCCTCGCCCTGCCTCTCCACTCACACCCTGCTGTAGGGGTACCTCCACTGTGCCCTGACTCTACCCCATCTTGAGAGAGAAGACAGGAGGCTCCCCCTGTGAACCCGAAGCACCACAGGAAGTGGAATCTATACCAGATTCTCATCCACGCTCTCCTTCAGCCAGTCCTTTACACTTCTGTCTCCATGGTGACCGTGGCATTAGATTGTTACTGTAGCAACAGCACCACTGGTAACAGTCTACAGCCATGGTCGCTAAGGGGCAAACCTACAACAAATGGACAGGTGTGTCGAACACCTCCTCTGGGTCAGCAAATTAGAACATCACACCCTTCAGATGTGCTAAAAGACACAGGTATCTCCAGCTTGTAGGATCAGACCAGTGACATTACCATGCCTGTTAAAGAGAGATCACATTAGCTTGAATAATGTACATGCGTCATTTCCAAAAAACCCTTATATGTATGTGTGAGGAGGCCCGTGAAACCATTGCCCTGGAGTAGAGAGAGAGGTGGGAGATCCCTGGGGGATGACATGGAGGGGATGCTGGGGGCTAGTGGGGCTTTATGGCCATACGAGAGCAGGCTTCCAGGCTGACGTAGGTGGGCAGCATCTGAGCCCACCATCACAGGATCAGGGTGGAGCTACGTAGGATCTATCACACCTCCCCTCCCTCTCCCACCTCCCTCCCCTCATCCTCATGCCTCCCTCGCCGTTACCCCCTTTCACCACCCTCCCTCCAGCATTCAACCGAAGATATAGACCAGACCCAAAGATCTACCTAAGATCTAGAGGGAATATTCAGCTCATCCAGCTCAGGTCATGTGGATGAATGAGCGTCGACCTCATGATTGATATGTCCTCTTTCTTCAGAAGAGCCTTTTAATCCGCATCTAATCAGCAGCTTCTCATTAGTACTGGTGCCGTTGTATTTGCACACAATGTCTTTAATCTGCTTTCAATAAAGAGGAGAGGAGAGGAGGGACGAGTACCTTCACACATCGTCTCTGACTTGTTCTTCATTGATTCAAGCACTCGTGTCCGATGTGGAGTGGTGCTGAGCTTGAAGGAGCCATTACTCACGGTTCGATCCTGCAGGTGTGTGGAGGGGAAGTGCCTGCCAGGCAGGGGCTCCTCCTCGGGGCGAGAGCGTCGCAAGGCACCAGACTCCCTGGACCGTAAGAGGCTACATGCTGGCGCTCCGGCCCAGCAGCACATAAACTCTTACTGTTCAGAGAGGACGGTTCAGGCCCGTTAGATGGTGTCTTTGGCTGCAGCAACCCTGTGGGTGAAGAGGGAGACATGTTGTTGTGGCAGAGTGGTGCCCTCGCTGTAAACATGTCGATCCGAGAAGTCTTTTTAAGACGGCGGGGGGGGGGTTCAGCCGTCCAGGGACTGCGTGGTGGTGTCGTGTGCTGGGTTGGCGTTTGGCGGCATGATCGGGGACAGGCTGACCTCCCACGCAGAATTAGTCATCGCTTTTCACCACTTAATTTTTTTTTCTTCTTCTCTGCATGTCATCTATTCAACCTTCCTTCACATTTCAATTCTGCCCGCCCACCCACACACACACACACACACACACCTCAGCTTCCTCACATGTCTCACTGTATCTTGAATTAAGAAATCGTTAACAGTTGTGGAAAGGGTTTTTTCTGCAACGATGACGATGGAACGTTTACATCTAACTATGGTCATAATCCTAACAGTCACAAGACTCATCTGAAGAGAACGTTGCGTTGAAGAATGCAGAGTCGCAAAGTCCATAAAGAGGAGGCTTCCAGTGTACCCTCTCCGAGTCCTGATACTGAACCCCAGTTCCTCTCTCTTCACTTCTGTCCCTCAGGAATGCTCTCTCTTATTTGTTTGTTTTCCTGTACACGTGCCCAAAATTTTCTCTGGCCTCCAGCCTCTACCCGCAGGCCTGATGTCAGGGGGCCATATGTGACTGGATATACCGGGGCTCTGGTGCCAAGCTGGGTTTATCTGGGCCGATATGTGCCAAGCTGGGCTTATCTGGGCCGATATGTGCCAAGCTGGCAGGACTGAAATCCAAGTGAAGCAGAAGAAGAGCTTCATGTATCCAAAACAATTTCAGGTGTTGGTTGGCAGAGATTACTATTACTGGGGCTAAGAAAGAATGCGAATATGATATCACTGTTTGAACTGTGGCATGAAGAACATGCTAAGTTCAGCCCTCACAGAACGGTTTTCATTTTTTAAAGGCTTTTATTCTGTGGGCCGAAATCTAATTAAAACACAAGTGTGCCGGCTCAGTCCTTTCTCAGGGTACAAATAGCCTAGTCAGGACGGTAGACACTAGAATAAACCAAACCCATTCTATGACAAGCTTTGTAGCAATCCTCTTATTAGACAAATGAACAACAAACCTGACCAAACTTCTACAAACCTGAGTCACTTCATGTGTTTGATGTTAAATAACACACCATCTTCTGTTTGAAATGTCAGGTAACTGAAAATTGCTCTTCATTACATAGTACATACCTTCACTAAATTATCTTCCCAGTGCTTCTAACACCATCCAACACCACAACGACAAAAACTTCCAATGTGTTGTTACTGTAGCACTGAACCAAGTAGCCTCACTCACATCAGACCAGCATCATATACATCCAGCCCCACGCACCACGCTTCCTGGTAGAGAAGAAAAGTTAAGGTATGTATTCCAAGGGGAATAGAAGGATAGAGAGTTTGAAATCTTTCACCTATTTCTGAGCGTAGGCAAAAAGTAAACAGAGGAGCGACAGAAAGCAGAGAGCCTTATGCTGTTATCTTGTGTGCTGGTCGCTTAACGTCTGTGACCTTTAGTCGGGGGTAGTACACGGTGGGAGAGTGAGGGAGGGGGTTTAGAGATGGCAGATGAGGTCATCAGCAAAGGAAAGTGAGTGAAAGGGAAGGAGGGAGGGAGGGAGGGAGGAGGGAGGAGGGGCCTCTGTGGTTCTTTCCCTCTTCACAGTAATAAACCAGTTGAACGCATCGAGTGGACCACCCCGTCTGCTTCACAGGCGACGGAGGTTGCCACACATTTACATTTAGTCATTCTGTAAGTCGAGCGACTTACAGTAAGTACAGGGACATTCCCCCCGAGGCAAGTAGGGTGAAGTGCCTTGCCCAAGGACACAACGTCATTTTGCACAGCCGGGAATCAAACCAGCAACCTTCTGATTAATAGCCCGATTCCTTAACCGCTCAGCCATCTGACGCCCAACACACACTCCCAAAACAATACCTCTCCAACAATATTGGAGTCAGTCACCCACAGTCTGAGCATGATCTGAGCACTCAGAGGCCTTTTGTCGGTGACGAAACTCGCAGAGATACCGGCTGATCCTCTGGAGCGTGGGGTTAAAAACAATGAGCACCAGCTGACCACACACACACCCCAGGCACGCTGAGGTCAGCCGGCACAGTAAGCCATCCTGGACACCTGTTGCTTAACTCACAGTCCTGGGTCTCTGCGGGGCAAAGCTCATAAGTAGCTCGAAGCACTCTGAACCCCCATGCAAGCACCCCCTCCCTGGCCATCCTTTCGCCCCGAGGACAGGAAACCGGGCGCTGATGGCCGAGAGGGAGCGCTGATGGTAAAAACATGTGGAGCGAGAAAGAGAGAGGGAGGGATGCCAAGGGAGATGGAGGAAAGTGGAGTCACATTCCCCTGCACATCTGGAAGTGGTTATGCACACCAGCCAGGAGAGTACACTGGGTTCCTGGACTCCCCCGTGCACACTCACCCACTGCCATGCAAAACACACGGATAAATCAATCCACCGCGAGCCGCCGCGTTAACAAAAGGTGGTTGACGTGCAACAGCACACAGGCTGGGCTAAGATCGCCATCTAGTGGCCAGTGCCAACAAGTACAAGTCTGAACTGGGAAAGTATTTGACTGTATTTCTCCGCTTCACGACTGCCAGCGTGTGACAATAACACAACTCCTAAAATGTACGAGTCGACTTTCAGTCCTTTGACATCAGTTGATTTAATAGAGGGATGAGCGTCGGGTAAATACACTACAAATGATGCATGACTACCGGGGAGTGAGCAGTGACTACAGGAGGAACCACAGACATCTGAGTCTCATCAGAGGTGGTCTGAGAGATGTACTCTGCTCATCAGTTGAGTATCCCGCTGTCTTCAACATCCAGAAAAACATGGCTGCTCCCAGGTGACTTAAGTACAGTGCTGGCTAAGCCTTTCTAATTGAGCTACTCAGTGCTGTGGTTACTGTGGGAAACAGTTTCAAACGATGTTTGTCAAACCCGTCCTCAAGTCATAAATAATGCAGATACCCAGGCAGAGCAGGCAGGGACTAGTCTGATAGGAGAGCCAGATTCCCTAGAAAGACAGAGTTGTTTAGTTCAGCAGAGCCATCCATAGTTTGGCAAGTTTATTGGGCTTGTTAATCAAATGCACAGCTTCCACCAGTATCCCTGGAGCTGGAGGAGGGAAGATTGTTTATTTGCTGTCGAATGCAATGCCTCCCCTATTCCCACAGTCCAAAACATATCGGTGTAGAGAAAGAGAGATGGAGAGAAACAAGAACAAGATGGAGAGGAAGGGTGAGAGATGGAGAGAGCGCTTTGGTTCTGAACCCATGCACACCAAACAGTTACAGAATATACTTAAAGAGGTTCTAGACAACACATTTGATCTGGTCACGTGACCGACAGTGTGAGAACACGGACATCTGGCGGGACCGGCTGCATCACACTAGCCGCTGTTGCCAAGGAGATGTGGCGTTGCAGGGAGATTGACTAACTGACAGGACAACACACAGGCTCGCCATCATTCCACTCTGTTCTCCATCACCACCACATCAAAGTGGCCTTGCCTTCTCACCTGAGGAAGGATACGCTAGAGGAAGCAGTCCCGGCACCATGACACAATTGTCAATCAGCTGCGGCAGCACCAGAGGGGCTCTGGTAGAATGTTGCATTGACAGCCTCCACCATCAATAAAAGATGAGAGAGGAGAGTAGTCGTGACTCGTCTACGAACCCGCAGTCTGCGGTTCCACACAAAACCACTGCATTGAACCCCACGTTGATGAACACAGCACAATAAAACCAGACTGTGGTTGTTTGACATAGGTTTATGTTTATTTGTGCATTATTTTAAATAAATACGTGTTCTTCTGATACAGGCAGAAGATGTCTTCAGATGAGTGACCCGAATTACTGAGATACAAGATGGTTGAGATAACAATGACAAATTTGAAAGCGTTTTGAAAGTATTATCACTTCCACATTTCCTCTGCTGATTAAAAGCCAGGTTCTGATCCCCGGCTCTGATGTACAACTGATAAAGAAGAACGAATCTCTTTTTGGTGGCACTTAATATCAGCGCGCATTGAAAATAAAATCGTTTTTTTTTGGTTGTATTTGGTAGGTTGAGAAAACTCCACCAAAGACCAGTGAATAAAAGGCTGTGTTGTTTCTCTGTCTCTCCATCTTCTGCCTCCTGTTCAGGGATGAAAGAAGACGCGCATGTTCGCCTGCTGCTTCAGAGACGCCACTCAGGGTCATTCCTCCTCTTCTCTTAGCCTCACAAAGACTCGAGCAAGACTTGAGCCTTTGCTCAAACGATTCCTTTATTTCTCTTCCGCTCTCACTCACTCACACACACCCGGACACACGCACGCACACACACACAAGCTGCATCTCTGAATGTTTTTTCAGACGACCCCTTTAACAATTTGTGCGTAGGGACACGTTCCATTTGGTTGCACTAAAAAAAAAAACGAAATGGCAGAAGCATTATCCATCCATCCATCCATCCATCCAAAGGGAACCTGAAAAGCAATCCAGCCCAGCTGTCAGGTGGAGCCGTGAGCCTCTTTATGGCTGCTCCGTTTCCTGCAGTGGTGGGGCGACGGGAGGCGGGGTGGCCTGTCATTCTCCCTGACAGCCACACGGGGCGCACTTCTGCTGCCCGCAGGGCTGAGCGTCCAGGGATGGCGGCAAGCCATGTTTCTGTGGGGAGGCGATGGGGTGGGGGGGGGGTGGGGGGAATTAGCTTTAGAAACTCTTGACAGTCTACCTGGGATATGTTTAGGACGTGTCAGATGAAGACAAACACCCTGAAGGTAGGTTGGCACAGTGAGAGAACAGCCACAGAACTAGAAACACACATTGACAGAGCAGTCGTACAGAGCTAGACACCACAGGTACAGTGGAGATTTACACAGACGTACCACTTACTAGGCTATATGATCCAATGATGCACTCAAAGAAGAGATCATGCTCTCATGTACTGTAGCTGAGCCACTGGGTGTCACTGTGGTAACACCATTCACACTGACTTGTGGCGAGAACTGTGTGGCACTACGCCTTTTAGGATTCAATCCGTGCCCTCCCTCAGTCCTCTTCCCCTCTCCCCTCTCTCTCTCTCCACTCCCTCCCCCCCCCCTGTTGTTTATCCTATCATTCATCCACTCACCTTGGTCTGTTTACGGACGGGCCGAGCTGGTTGGTGGTCAGGGTGGTTGGGCGCCCATGGCCCCAGGCTTTGATTGGAGTAGAAGTCCATGGGGTACACGTCCTGCCAGTCCACCTGCTGCAGAGCAACAGCGGCCTGAGATGTGGAGAGGGACAGAGAGATGGAGAAAGGGCAGGAATTTAAAGGACAGATGGAGAGAAAACAGACAGCAAAAGAGACCGAGTGTAGAGAGAGTAGAGAGAGAGAGCGAGAGAGAGAGAGAGTAGAGAGAGAGTGTAGAGAGAGTGTAGAGAGAGTAGAGAGAGAGAGTAGAGAGAGAGAGTAGAGAGAGAGTGTAGAGAGAGAGTGTAGAGAGAGAGTGTAGAGAGAGAGTGTAGAGAGAGTGTAGAGAGAGTGTAGAGAGAGTGTAGAGAGAGAGTGTAGAGAGAGAGTAGAGAGAGAGTAGAGAGAGTGTAGAGAGAGAGTGTAGAGAGAGAGTGTAGAGAGAGTGTAGAGAGAGTGTAGAGAGAGAGTGTAGAGAGAGAGTGTGACCAGCCCCCGGGGCTGGTCCGAGGTGAGGCAGGGGAGGAGGGAGAGGCGGCAAGACAGGAGTGTCGCTCTGCGGGACAACGGCTGATTTTCAGAAAGACGGGCAGCGGGCACCACGTTGAGGCCGGGTGCGGCGGGCTGAGATGGCACGTCGCCCGAGACGTGCAGAGCGCCCAGATGCTGCGGCAGGGAACAGGCAGCACTCACGCCGGGAGCTGGGCTCCCTCTCCACATCTGGGAGGGGGAACATCTGGATGTGCGGTACACAGCCCACGTTCTTTCCGGAATCTAATCTCTACCTTGGAAGGACTTTCCTTTATTGAGGGACTGATTTTTTACTGAGCTTTTCCTCTCTATAGTCCTTTTATCCTTTGTGTCTGTGATCCCCATCTTCTCTTCCTCTCCTCTTCCTCTCCTCTCCTCTCCTCTCCCCTGCTCCTCTCCCTCTCTCATGTCTCTCTCTCTCTCTCGTCTCTTTCTGTGGAAGCTAGCAGATCCTGTTAATCCCTGCCCTGACAGCAAAGGCAACTGTGTCTTATTGACTATAAATATAACATGAGACACTGAAAATAACCACTGCCCCCCTCCCTTCTTCCTCTCCCCCCCTCTCTCTCCCTTGTCTTCCTTCTAATGCCACAGAGAGTAGTGCGTGTGTGTGTGTGTGGGGGGGGTGTTACAGATACAGAACATTAGTAGGGACGAGAGGAGGTGAATTAAGACTTATCACAACACCACAAGGGGCGCAGACTACGACGCAAATCGCGTTACGTATCGCCGTCATCGCGCCAGGCCTGTCAGGCCAAAGGTTTGTTTTGACCCGAGGGCTTGCAGCAACCACCACCACAACCAAAATAAGTGCTCATCGTCATGGTAACTCCAAGACGTGAAGTTACCTGACCCATTATTCAGCCATTATGGTTCCAGAGCATCAGCCCTGACAGTCTGAGGACCAGGCGCTGACCTTGGAGGTCTGTGCGACGGCTGTGTTAGCACTGAAAACCCTCCTCCATACATGAGCAAGATTCTCCGCAGAAAGACACCCACTTATCCAAGGCAGTTATTCCCCTGAAAATGATTTTTTTCCTTTAAGGACAAAATGATAGATGGTTGTAATAGTTAACGGCAAATACAGTCTTGGTCACAACTATATTGCTTTTCTGCCAAACGAATCACAGAAAAAGCCAGTTTTCTAGAGTCATACAGACATAGCCGTAGGTAAACAAATGCGTGCCTTGAAATGAATCTAAATGTGCCATCCAATCTCCCTCTCTCTCGTTGAAAAAAAAGAAAGCAAACAGCTTTGAGTTGTAGTGTCGCCATGTTCTCAGTAGGGGGAGCTGGCCTCCTGTGCCCCTGCTGCAATTCTGATGCTGTGTGTGAGTGTATGTGTGAGGGAGAGACACAGAGTGTGTGTGTGTGTGAGAGACAAAGGATAAAAAGTATGCACGTGTGTGAAAGAAAGCGAGAGATTGAGAAAAGGTGTGTGTGTATGTGTGTGAGAGAGATCGAAGGAGAGAGGGCGAGAAAGGGAGTGTGTGTGTGTGTGTGTATACAGGCTAAGACAGCAACACCAGCAGCAGCAGACAGAGGCTCTCTCTCTGCAGAAGCCTCCCAGCCGGATGATAGCCCGTCCTCCTCTATGCCAGCCTCCAGAACAAACAGGCCCAATGAGCTGCTGCCTCTGCTGTCAACAACAACGAGCACCCCTCCCCTGCCCCTCCCCCGACCCACACTTTCACCAAGGAGCCCCCCCGCCCGGCTCCAAGAGGGGTGTGTGGGAAGATGAACTGCTCTGTATGGTGGAGAGTGGGGCCGGGCGGGGAACTGTCTCTGTGTGTGTGGTGTGTGTGTGTTTATGTCTACCTGTCTTGCTTTGATGGCATTTGGCGGAACACAAAAGCAGATTTGTTCGCTGGAGAGGCTGATGTTTAGGCGTTGTGTGTGCGTGTGTGTGTTTACCTCATAGGGAGACAGTAGGGGTTTGGTGAAGGCAGATCCCCAATCGATGGAGAGGCGCGGGCACGCAATCTGAACCCACCTGCAGGGAAGGAGAGAGAGAGACAGAGAGAGAGAGAGCGAGAGAGAGATAGAAAGTATTAAATAGGCAGATCACATGTCTGATTGCGGGTAGCGTGTGAATACAGCATGTTCTGTGCAGTGTGTGAAGACAGCATGTTCCGTGCAGTGTGTGAATACAGCATGTTCTGTGCAGTGTGTGAATACAGCATGTTCCGTGCAGTGTGTGAAGACAGCATGTTCTGTGCAGTGTGTGAAGACAGCATGTTCCGTGCAGTGTGTGAAGACAGCATGTTCCGTGCAGTGTGTGAAGACAGCATGTTCCGTGCAGTGTGTGAATACAGCATGTTCTGTGCAGTGTGTGAAGACAGCATGTTCTGTGCAGTGTGTGAAGACAGCATGTTCCGTGCAGTGTGTGAAGACAGCATGTTCTGTGCAGTGTGTGAAGACAGCATGTTCCGTGCAGTGTGTGAAGACAGCATGTTCCGTGCAGTGTGTGAAGACAGCATGTTCCGTGCAGTGTGTGAAGAGCTTGGCTTCCACCTGCTCTGCCGCATCTGTTGAAGAGATCTGCTCGGATCTGACCTGACGCAGACACAAACACACCGACCGCATGCAGGAGGAGGAGAGCGGAGAGGAAAAGGAGAAGAGAGATAAGGAAGAAGGGCGCAGAGAGGGAAAAAAAATGAGAGGAGAGAGAAGGAAAAGAAAGGCGGAAAAAAATTGAGAAAACAGAGAGGTGAGGTGCACTAGCCAAGTCTCCACGGGGCTAGCCTACATAGAAGATAGACAGGAGGTGTGTGTGTGTGTGTGTGTGTGGGGGGGGGGGGGGGGGGGGGGGCTGGGGCTGTGTGAGAGAGAGTGGGGGGGAGAGAGATAAGAGAGGAAGATGGACAGAAACAGTAAGGTACGAAAAAGACGACGGAATAAGCTGCGAGGAACCATTTTTTGGGGGCGAGCAAAAAAGAAAAGAGGAGGGCGAGAATGGAGGGAGGACGGAGGAGGACATGGTTGAAGGGGTCAATGTTGGCTAATCAATGTTACCGATGCTAGCTCTCTGTCTCTGTAAAACTCCCTGTTCTGTATGATAAACAGCCACCAGTCATATTGACATTTACGAATTCAGCCGGTATCAATCTATTCACATGAATAAAGTTGCTCATGCCAGCCCATCATGTATGTAGGTTAATACAAATATATACATGAATTCGGTTTTTGTGCACAGGTGCAATGCTGGAGACGAAAATGTGGTAAACTGCTAAAAAATGCCGGAGCAAGATAAACAAACACTTCCAGTACTTTAGAAAACAACATCTTCATAATTCACCTAAACCAACCTTTTCCCTCCTTCTTACTCACTTCCTGTCTAATCAAAAGACACAATCTTACATCACAGCTGCCTGAACTGCAGAATTGATTGGTGCTTCACCTCAACCACCCAAAACCTCCCTCTCCACTCTTCCACAACTCCCCCCCCCCCCTCAATACAGACGTATTGACACCCTTCTCAGGCCTTTTTCACATTCAAAAATGATGATTAAAATACCTCCCTTTAAAAAAGTGGATGAATTACAATTCATGATTCTAATGTAATCCCAAACTGAGTCCGATCCTTTACCAGGGAGGTCTCGGGAGAGAGGGGAGAGGGAGGTAGGGAGAGGAAGGGAGGGACGGAGAGAAGGGAGGGAGGCAGAATAGCATGGGTGGGATAGGATTGAGGGAGCGTAGCTGAGCTATAGTTACTATCTGACCTTTCTCCCCCCTCCGTGGATGGTCCCATCTGAGCCTTTTAGCCTGGCAAACACAGCCGTGAAAGACCCTGCCCAACACGGCGGAGCTTAGCTACCTCATTACAGGAGCGACCATGTCCATTTGTGTGTGTGTGTCCCCAGGGTGTTTGTTTGTCCGTGTGTGTGTGTGGGGGGGGGGGGGGGGGGGGGGGGGGCGTCTGCGTGTCTTGAATGCAGTAAAGCTACTGATGGGACCCAGACGGAAAACAAAGCTTGCCCAGAACCTGCCACAACAAGGGGAGAGGAGATGGGTACGGGTTAGGGAGGGGCACTGAGAGAGAGGGAGGGAGAGAGAGAGGTCATGAAGTGCAGATTAATGTCTGGCACTGGGGTTGGGTGGTACTTGCTTTGTACTTGTCACAGAGAGGGAGAGAGAATGCAAACTATATACCATACAGACACATTATATATATATATATATAGTATGGTATAGTATAGTGGGCAAGCACACACACACACACACACACACACAATAAGCCCTAACTGGATAAGAGGGGGGATCCCTCACTGTGATAGGGAGGAAGTGGAGTCGAGAAGAGAGAGGGGGAGCGGAGGGGATGAGAGGGGAAGGACTGGTAGGAGAGGGAAAAATATAAAAAATAGAGAGAAGAGCCCCTAAGGGTGGTTAACTGATCCCAGGTTGAGCAGAGTTGAGCTCAGTCCCCCTCCTTCCTTCCCTCCTCTCCTCTCCTCTCCTCCCCCCCACCCCCCTCCCTCTCTCCAGACAGGAGCCCTGTTAGCCTGTGTGGTCCATTAGCTGGAGGAGGAGGGGGGGGGCGGGGTGACCTGCACACCTTCTTTCACAGCTGGGGTTCCACCTTCAACCACGACCCACGGAGGGCTAAAACAATGAACCTTTCGGCGCGGCAGGAGAATGGCCAGCCACTGGCCCTTTTCACAACAAAATTCCACTGAATAAAGATCATGGGGAATCTCACTGGTGTGTTATGTAGGGAAACGGGGTAGAAAACTCCCTCGGAAACCCAGAATGCATTGCGGGGTATTTGCGATCCAGTTGAGATAAGTGTGTGTGCAGACACTGTATCTGCACAATGGTTAAAAACCAGCCTGGGGACAGTGTAATTACACACTTTAAAGTGGCCGCTAATGGTTTCGGTGTGTGTGTGTGTGTGTGAGCGTGTTTATCTCACTGATGAGGAGAAAAGCCCTGTGGGGGGGTTCTATGTCACATTGTGGGGGCTAGAGTTCCCCACTATCACCCCTCCCTCTCTCTCGCCCCCCCCCCCTTCTTTCCTTTCTCTCTATACACCTCTCTCTTGCGTCCCTTTCTCCCCCCCCCCCCTCACTCTCAGTCTCTCTCTGCAAAGCTAAACTGAGCTGCTGCAGTGAGTATATTCCATGCCCACAGGTAAACAGTGGCCCTAAAGAGGCAGAAAGCACGCTAAATGTCCTCACCAACCCATACTACTGGAAACGTCTGCCGCTTAAGGTGACCTTTCCTTCGTGAATTTTATTTCTGTTGGCTGTAGGGTGTTCGTGTTCTCTCTTCGGCATGCGAAGCGACGGCCGTGGAGGGAAAACTCACTTTTAATAAAGTGTGAAAAGTTGAAGGAAAAAGCATTTGTGTTTTTGTGTATTGGAAAAATTAAAAAATAAAACAAAAATCAAATTAAAAAAGAAACAAACATGGAAGTTAGAACAATGAGACTTAATTCTCCGTGCTGCCGCTCTGACTCAGAGGACCCCTGCGCATTTGTGATTGGGCCATTTCTGGACGGCTATCACGTCTGATTATTCACCTCAGACTCAGGCTCGTTAGGGAGGACCCCACTGAGAAGCCAAAGTCAACTCTGATGCCGTCACCTGGAGCCAGGCCGCCTTAATAAATCTCTTTCCAGTCAACTCAAGGACGCCTTAGGACAGACAAGGAGAAAAACAACGCAATTAAGTCAAATAGGGACTTGACATGCAAAGTACCTTCCCTCCATTTAGTGGATAGACTTGTATGGGTCGGGGGTGGGCAAAGAGATAGATGATTGATCGACGACTAAATGGCTGCAGAGTTGAGAAGCCTGCTGGTCTGAACTCCTAGCTACTACCAGTATGGCGCCTACCACCACACCTGACCCTGTTGGGACATTTACATTTAGTCATTTAGCAGACGCTCTTATCCAGAGCGACTTACAGTAAGTACAGGGACATTCTCCCCGAGGCAAGTAGGGTGAAGTGCCTTGCCCAAGGACACAACGTCATTTGGCACGGCCGGGAATCGAACCAACAACCTTCTGATTAATAGCCCGACTCCCTAACCGCTCAGCCATCTGACTCACATTTCTAGAACATGACTGGAGCAGTTCCTCTCCCAGGGTCCCCTGCAGCCCCAGAGCTGCCCAGACAGACGCCTGACTCAAGCTCATGGAGAACGGTATGCCCGAGACACCGGTTCTGTGTTTGCTGTCGATCAGTATGCCCAAACATGGCGAGGAGAGGAACACGGCCAAAAGACCAGGAGAAGCCAAACATGTTTTCTCAACACGTTGCTGCCTCTGTGTCGAACCGAGAAGCCCTCCACTGCCCCCTCTCCCCCTCCCCTCCACTGCCCCCTCTCCCCCTGCCTCCACTGCCTTCTCTCCCCTCCACTGCCCCCTCTCCCCCTCCCCTCCACTGCCCCCTCTCCCCCTGCCTCCACTGCCCCCTCTCCCTGCCTCCACTGCCCCCTCTCCCTGCCTCCACCTATCATGTTCGCTCTCCGCCTCCCTCCATCTCTCTCAGACCTTCTGTCCTCCTCTCTCCCACTCCTCCCTCACACTCAGCGCTACTCATTACTCCACATCGAGAAGCCAATCTGCGGGAGTGTGAGCACAGAGAGGGTGTGTGAGCAAGGGCCCGTGAGTGCATGCGTGTGTGTGTGTGTGTGGGTGCATGCATCCTACTGTATGTGTTTCAAGAGACTTGCTGTATATCCGTGTCTTTATAACTTATGCTTCTGCAGCCAGCCAGCCAGTCTCTTTATCTGATAACTACTAAGTGACTGGGGAAAAAGCATCTGACATTTACAGTAACTTTTTGAAAGTTGAACGTTTTTTGATAGCCTTAATGATCTAATCTGTGTGGATGACAGTGCCGGATGATAAAGCTCTCCTCAGACTGCGCTGTACGGTGTGTCTGCGATGGGAGACGTGTTAGTGTGTGTGTTTGAGTGTGTGTTTAAAGTGTGCATACAAGTGTGTGTGTGTGTGTGTGTCATAGACTCACGCATCCACGTCTGCCATCAGATCCAGCTTGCTGGGGAAGATCTCAGACAGCAGCACTTTGACGTGGGACTTGCCAAGAGCCTGAAGCTTGGACTCCAGGTGCTGAGTGGAGGCAGAGGAACAGAGGAGGAGGGTGTGAGGAGAGCAGGAGCAGGAGGAGCAGTCAGCGTTCAACATGTGCCGAGCCAGAACCTCGCAAATATATTTTCAATCTTTCAAAACGTTTTGTAGAAAATATTTGGAAAAACCTTCTTTCAAAACCTTTTTTCCAAAACACACACATATATATAAATAAATAAAACATCTGAAATTTTTTTTATTTATTTTTTACATTTTCTTTTTTCACCTTTCGAAACTTTAAAAAAATACATGTTTTCAACCTTTCTGAAAATACTTTGTTCAACCTTTCAAAACTTTTTTTCCCAAAACATTTTTCACACCTTAAGAAACTTTTTTCACACAGTGAAAGGAGAGGAGGGGAGAACAGAGAAGCCTAACACAAAGTAGAGCAGAGCAGAGCACAATAGAGTACAGTAGAGTTTAGTAGTCCTTATCAAGTACTCATCAATGATGCAAACCTATTTTTGAAAACAAATCACAAACTTTTTTCAAACCTTTAGACCACCAAGAATTATGTTAGCCACACCATGAAACAAGCAAGACAATGGTGTATTCTATTGTGTAATTCAAATTGAAATTCAGACATTTATTCGAGCCTCACGACTGTATGGAATACTTAAATAGTGTCGTAAATAACCTAGACCCATGTCAGAATGTCAAAAACACAAGAATTGACATTTTGGGACAGGTCAATTTCAGTTTGGGACTGTTCATTTTGCACTTTGGGACGGTACTGGGACAGTGAGGGAAAAAGTTAGTTGCGAGGCCTGCCCACGCCTAAGACACACACACACAGATCTTACACATACACACTCATACACAATGACACTCACCCACACACACTGATTTCTTGACTCTTACTCAATGCACACACACACACACACACATTAACCAGTGAGCTGTGCTACTGAGTTAACCATCTCCTGAGATCGGCTCATTAACCAAAAACTAAAGAGAGTGTGTGTGACTGAATCTGTAAAAACACTGTGTGTGTTTATGTGTGTGTCACTGAATCTGCAGAACAATATTGTGTATGTGACAAAATCTACACAGAGATAAATTCACCGGATGAACTCAGGAGTCAGGCGGCTCAACGACTCCTTTCCCCCGCCCTCCACCCCCCCCCCCCCCCCCCTTTGAAGTTGTCCAGCCTGGTGGACCTAAGGTTACCATGGAGACCAGAGGAAGCTGTGGAGAGGGTGGGGGTTGGAAGGGTGGAGGCGTGGCAGTCAGTAAGCTGCACTTCAAACAAGGGCTCAGAGGAGCCAACCGAGAAGAAGGAACACGGAGGACGCAGAGGGGGGAGCCCAGGAGCTCCGAGGCCCTGCGGACACAGACCTCGGACGGGCTCCTGATCACACGGGATACCGTCCTTCCTCTCAGGGGTGATCTTCAACCACAACACCACTTCTCTACACTGCTGGCCCACCACAGCAGAGCTGGAGGGCAGACGTGTTCACATCCACGCTCTCCCCCTCCTCCTTAGCTGCCCCTGCTAGGGCCAGCAAAGAAGCTCCTCATCCTCTCCTCCTCATCCACTCTTCTCCACCCCCCTACTCCTCATCCTCTCCCCCTCATCTACACTCCTCTGTCACCCTCTTCCTCTCCTTCCCATCCCCTCACCCCTTCTTCCCCACCCCCTGTTCCTCCTTCTCATCCCCTCTACTAAGCCCCGAGACAGGCTCCGCAGGTTCGGAGATGAGGCACGTCAGCAGTGAAGCTGGGTGTTGAAACATGGAGCTCTCTCTCTCAGTCTCTCTCTGACGGGAATGGAAAGTGATGCCAAATTTGGCATCCCGGCCATCACTGTCTCTCTCTCTCTGCCTCCCCCCCCCCCCTTCTTTCCTTCTCTCTGTGTCACTCCCTCCTCCCCTCTCACACGCTCGCTTTCTTTCTTTCCGCCTCGTCTGTCTCCCTCTCTCCCTCTCTCTCTACCCCTACTTTCCATCCCCCCCTCCTTCCCCTATTCCAATTAAAGGCAGAGGGTGAGGATAGGATGGGGAAGAGTCTCCCCGGCAGAGCCACGCAGCGCAGGAAAGAAAACAAAAAGCAGGCAGATCAAACACAGAGAACAAAGGGAAGAGAACTGACGGAGGAGGGGTGGAGGGGAGGTGGTGGTGGTGGTATCACAGCTGCAGCTGAGAGACTTGAGTGGGGTAGGATCCTTGACCTGTTTGTTAAGGACCCACCTCTCCACCAGCACAAAAGTAGGAAAACTATTCAAACTAGATCACGTACATCCCCACGCATCCGTACACGCATGCGCACGCACACACACGCACACACACACACACACACACACACGCTCACCTGCTCAGCCCTACAAGAGCAGATGCCAACCCACAAACGCAACAGTCAACAAGTTAAACCCCAGATTTAATTGAAGATGTCTCCAGCTCCAGGTGTAAACCCAGAGTCCAGCTCCAGGTGTAAACCCAGAGTCCAGCTCCAGGTGTAAACCCAGAGTCCAGCTCCAGGTGTAAACCCAGAGTCCAGCTCCAGGTGTAAACCCAGAGTCCAGCTCCAGGTGTAAACCCAGAGTCCAGCTCCAGGTGTAAACCCAGAGTCCAGCTCCAGGTGTAAACCCAGAGCCCAGCGCCAGGTGTAAACCCAGAGTCCAGCTCCAGGTGTAAACCCAGAGTCCAGCTCCAGGTGTAAACCCAGAGCCCCGCCCTGGTGGGACGTGTGGAGCAGAGGCTCCAGACTGGGTCTTACCTCCATGACTTTGGGGCTGCCCTGCCGGCCCAGGGTGCCCAGGATCAGGCCCCATGTCTGGGCAGAGCGAGCCTTGTCGATGGCCTGCATCCGGAGGTTCCGCATGGCCTCGTGGTCATAGTACTCCCTGGTGAACACTTTACTGTATGGGTCATACCTGAACACACACACACACACAGGACCAGAGTAAACGCACAGTTCAAATTCCACCACCACAAATGGCAAAGAATTGCCACACAAACAAGTGTGCATGTGCACCTCCCCTCCCCCCCCCCCACACACACACACATAATTACACACATTAGTCTGAATTGTTCATCACAAAGCAGCCATCTGTCTTGAGGAGTGAAACTAAGAAAGAGATGAGAAAACCCAATCAGGGCTCCGTCAAGTATCGGGGCGGTTATCTTGGCGAAAACAGAGGCGCTTCACGCAATCTAATCTGCTCGCTCTGGCAGCAGCTCACTGGAGATTACAATCTTGTTTGTGCGAACGACCCGAGCGTGCGCCGAGCCTCGCCAAGCCAATGAACACAATGCAGCTCCACTTAGTCCTCCATCATCAGGACCTCCAGCACGTTTCATGTTCCACCACTCTCATCATCCTGTAGAACCCCCGGTGTGACGGGGTTCAGCTTCATACTGGAGCCGACGGAGCGCAGCAGCAACAGAGGGGGTCGTCATCGCGGCTTGCGTACCTGTAGGCAGGTATGTCCGGGTTGGCGATCATGATGGACTCCAGGTGAAAGCGTCCGTCTCCGAGGTATCTGGAAGTACAAAACGGCAACAGCGGGTCAGGGGAGGGCTCTGAAAACAAAGCCGAGCACAAACCACCCTCAGTCAACCTACCTCTACCGCACTGATCGATATCCTCCTACCCCCCCCCCCCCCCCCCACGCCTCTGTAGGAAGAGCAGCACCATGGCAGAAAGCCCTGGGGGGAGGGGCCGGCTGTCCTGAATCGCAACCCTGCTGACCCCCGCGTTTTGTTAACACAGATCAACACCTGCTCCTTTGACCCAGGCGGATAGTTGGCTGACATAGTGGGGGGAGGGGAGTGGGTGCGAGAACCCTGCCTGTCACTAGCCCTTGTGGGAGTCACCTGGCCCCTAGGGTCGAAGGAGAAGGTGTTGATGAGGGGCCATGGTTCTCTCACTTGAAGGTGTCAGGGGCGGTGCGGGGGGGGGGGGGGGGGCAGGTCGACATTGCTGTGAGGAGTCTTGTACAGGGAGAGACCAGGTAATTACACAGGACATCACAGTGAGTGAAGGCGAGGGGAGGGGAGGGGTCTACATGACACCCAAAGGGCCAGAAATAAGCCCACACTGTGTGATTGTGATATTTGCGAGTGACAAAGTCATAATGAGCGAAAGAGCACAGAGGAGCCGAGCGATGCCCTCTGCAGTGAAGTGATCCCTCTGCCTCGCAGTGACGTGGGAGAGAGGGGGGGGGGGATCCATTATCTCAGAGATGCGAGACAAAGGACCAACATTGTATCGTCCTCCGTGGTGTGAAGCTCCGGGCGCGGCGGGGGGGCGGTGAGAGAGAGGACGAGAGCGGCTGCTGTGTGACGCGACGCACGCCACACCTGCCGGGGCTCCAGCCCATATCAGGGGGGGGGGGGCTCTGACAGAGAGGGGCCGGGGGGCTGGGCCGGAGGCAGAGGGGGGGGCACAGGGCTGGTCGGATCTTCCGTGGCCGTGATGAGATGGAAAGTCTGGTTTTATGAAGCATCAGGAGGTTGTAATTAAGCTCCCGAGCTACTAGCCTGTTGGCAGTCTCTCTTTGGCTGCCTGGTGTCCCAAATACCCCTCTCCAGGCCTTTACATGGTGAACAAATGGAATTGCAATTGAAACCCACTGGGTGGATGGAGTGGTAAGTGCTCCCCAAGCTCTCTTTTAGTGCTTTTAACAGACTCAGGAGATACTCAGGGCAGAGATCTGAGTAAAATAAATAAATAATTGGCCCTGATTCATCAGGGACAATTATTTCCACTTATCAGTAAATAAGGTAGTCTACATCTGTGTGTGTGTGTGCGCGCGGTGCAGAGTGTGAGTGGCTGTGAAGCCCCAGTCAAAAGAAAGTATGTGAGGAGAGAGCAGTTCTAAGATGAGAAGAACGAGAGACATAGACAGAGAGAGAAAGGGAGAGATAGAGAGAGAGAGAAAGGGAGAGAGAGAGAGAGAGAGAGAGAGAAAGGGAGAGAGAGAGAGAGAGAGAAAGGGAGAGAGAGAGAGAGAGAGAGAAAGAGAAAGGGAGAGACAGAGAGAGAAAGGGAGAGACAGAGAGAATGGGAGAGACAGAGAGAGAAAGGGAGAGACAGAGAGAATGGGAGAGACAGAGAGAGAAAGGGAGAGAAACAGGGGAGATAGGGGGAGGATGGGTAATTCTAAGAGAAGGTAATCAATTCAATCAAACCCTGCACCAGCCCCAACACACACACATCAAAGACACTCCACTTAGTGGGTGAAACACAGATGACGCAAACCTGGACACACACACACGTTCATCTGAGGGATCTGGCCTTTGCCTACACAACTGCTGGTCCCAATTTAGCCTGTGTATTCCCACTCACTGGGATCACTATATAGAAATGATGACAAAGACAATTTCACCACCTATATTATTAATTCATAGTTTCATAATTCATAACGGGGTTTGATCTTAACCTTCAGGGGGCATTTGAGTTGCAGCTCCAAGACTGAGACAGTCTCCTATGGCAGAAAGCCCTGAGCTCTGTGAGGCTCAGGTCTGGTGGAATGGCAACGGGCTTCACCACACTAAGGGGGCAGAGGGGTTCCGTGTTTGGGTTACGCACGCACACACGTGTTTGGGACACGCCAATTTTCCTATGGTGGCAGCGTCGGCAAGGTGACTGACATAACGACGACCCAAGGCCTCATTTCACCGACGCTCCATCATCGAAAACACGGTCATCGCTGTTCTTTACAGGTTCGTAAGGTTAATTGGCTCTGCATTCTGATTTGCTGGCTGCCAAGTTCTTGATTGGCTCTGATTGGCAGGTTGGAGGTAAGGTTATATAACTGTGTAAAACATTGTACGTAACATTGTCCATGTGTAATTTGTACTGCAGACATAATATTTACATATAACCTAACATGTACAGTTAGGTCCATAAATATTTGGACAGATTCCAAACACAAAATACCATACTTGAAATGAACTCTAGACCTTTTATCTGCTCCTTGTCAATGAAATAACGAACTCCCATGAAGGAATAACATACACCTGGCCATGGAACAGCTGAGCAGCCAATTGTCCAATTACTTTTGGTCCCTTAAAAAGGGGGGGGGCACATATAAAATGTGTTGTAATTCCTACACCGTTCACCTGATTTGGATGTAAATACCCTGAAATTAAAGCTGAAAGTCTGCACTTAAAGCACATCTTGATTGTTTCATTTCAAATCCATTGTGGTGGTATACAGAGCCAAAATGATGAAAATGGTGTCAATGTCCAAATATTATGGACCTAACTGTATGTAGTACTGACTCAACGGCAGAAGGGATAACAGCTGATGTGATAGCACGACAGAGCGGGCGGGGGTGGAATCTGTCAAATGATGCAAATCATCCTTTCTCAATCCTTGTCCTCGGGACCCTTGGCCTGCGTGTTTCCAAAGAATGATCAGGGCACCCAGACAGGGTCTTACATGATGGCGTTGACGTGGCGATCCAACCTTGGCGACGTGCAGCCCAGGATCTCCCCCGGGGACAGCGGCCGACACTGGGGCACCAGGACCTGGAAGTCTGCCTTCAGAGCGTCGCTCACCGCCTGGAGACCAGCCGGAGGAAGGAGGGGGAAACAGAGGAATGAAAAGAAAAAAGCTCATTGAAGTTAAGTACGTTTTCAAAAGGGTGAAAAGGAGCCGTTTCCAAGTACACCTACATTGTTCGGTGGCGGGCGCCGAAAAGCGTGCGCCGACAATGACGGCTAGAAAGGAGCAGTAGTGGGCTCAGAGGTGTGCGAGTGATGTGCGAGCCCTTTCTAGTTGAAGGTAAACACAAAATATGGAGGATGAACTCCTGACTCTAGCATACCGTCTTAATCCTACACAAACCTACACACTCTGAGCTGTGAGAGGAGGCCAGGGCTAACACATAATCATATGAACACACGCATGCACACAACCGATTCTCCCTCAACAACATATGACACATGCATTATCCCAGCGATTGTAAAAATAACACTTGTTATATTAGAAGAGGCCGGGGGGGAAGGAAGGAGAGGAGGGGAGGAAAGGACAGGAGAGGAGGAGGGAAGGAGGGTAGAGGGAAAGAGGGAAAGAGAGGAGGAGGGAAGGAGAGGAGGGGAGGAGAGGAGGAGGGGAAGAGGGGAGGAGGAGGGGAGGAGGGAACGAGAGGAGGAGGGAAGGAGGGGAGAGGAGGAGGGAAGGAGAGAAGGAGGGAAGGAGAGAAGGAGAGAAGGAGGGAAGGAGGGAAGGAGGGAAGGAGGGGAGAGGAGGAGGGAAGGAGAGGAGGAGAGGAGGAGGGGAGAGGAGGAGGGAAGGAGGGGAGGAGAGGAGGAGGGAAAGAGGGGAGAGGAGGAGGGAAAGAGGGAGAGGAGGAGGGAAAGAGGGGAGGAGAGGAGGAGGGAAAGAGGGGAGAGGAGGAGGAAAGAGGGGAGGAGAGGAGGAGGGAAGAGGAGGGAAGGAGGGGAGGAGGGAAGGAGGGGAGAGGAGGGAAGGAGAGAAGGATGGAAGGAGGGAAGGAGGGGAG